>NC_041408.2:32349203-32376703 GCF_900747795.2 Erpetoichthys calabaricus
TTGATGATCAGAAACATTTTGTGTGACAAACATGCAAAAGAATAAGAAATCAGGAAGGGGGCAAATAGTTTTTCACACCACTGTATATATATATATATATATATATACATACATATACACACATACATGCAGTTTCAATAACATAGAAATCAATATAAACAACATTAACATCATTATCATATGAGAATATGAAGTAATATATAAGAAGCACATTTCATATAAATATAAATTATTAAACAGTAAAATCTTCTTCTGTAATGTGCTACCGTGGCTATTCGTTTGTCTGTCCAGGATTTTAAATCACCTGTAGCTCGCAAACCATTTCACCTATTGACTTGAAATCTGGTACACATATAGAACGTCACGTCTACTATCCGCTTTATGGGTGATGATTGTATTACTCGTTTTATCCATCCATCCATCCATTTTCCAACCCGCTGAATCAGAACACAGGGTCACGGGGGTCTGCTGGAGCCAATCCCAGCCAACACAGGGCACAAGGCAGGAAACAATCCTGGGTTTTTATCTTTATTTTATTTTATTGTAGAATCAACTCCTATCTGCGCACACCAGGGCGGCCGTGGGCGGATGCGTATGGTGTATTCACTCCACGTTATCGTGCATTGCGCTGTCACTGGTATTTTGATAAAAGAATTTGAACAACATATAAGAAGCGTATAAATTATTAAACAGTAAAACATTAACATTTAAGAAGTAAAGTTACATTAAGTACTACTGCAGTGCCTTCGGGTATACCTCATTTTTTGTTTGCTCATTACATGCTTAAATGTATACATTTTTTGGTGCACCTACCCGAGAACACGCGACATATAACCGAGTGTGGGAGAAGCATGGATTTTAAACACGCGTTGAGTTCATCTGCTGGTCTCCCTCGTGAAATAACTGGTAATGTTTGACTAAAATCTACAGCGAGTAAAACGACATTACCTCCTTTTTTTTTTTTTACGATCTCTGAGATCTTGCTTTTTTCGGTTCAAGGCTTCATAAGCTCTTTTATGTTCTATGGTGTACTTATCCCAAGCCATCATCTTTGAATGTTGCAAGACTTTTGCCTTGTATGTAGATCGGGGTAATTACATTCATTGCATTCCTAGTCTGAATCACAGTCCGATTGTATGGGTGGTTACCTGGCACTGTAGGGTTGCTACCCGTCCTTTAAAATACGGAATCGTCCCGCATTTGAGAATGAAATTGCGCGTCCCGTTTTGAATCAATACGGGACGGAATTTGTCCCGTATTTTTTTTATCATTTTTTTTAAAGCAGCGTCTCATGCAAATCATCCCACACGCATTTTATGAAGATGCCTCCTTTCCTACTTTTGATTGGGTAATACTTGATGTCATCGTTAGTTTGATTGGTCTTTTTAACTGTCCAGTGAGGAGGGCGGGTCTTTTAAGTAGAGTCTGCAAACTGTTGGCACTGGGATGTGGCACCCGCTGCAGTATGCGTCCCTTATTTTTTTGTATTAAAAGTGGTAACCCTACCTGGGAGGTAACACTTATGTTTGGTCATGAAGTCGTCTAAAATCAGCCACGTGCCCTCTTTTAATTGTGAGAAGCAGATATATATAGCCAAATTCTCGCGCTTCGTTGCGGCAAAGTACTGCTTTTAATTTTTTAAGAAGAAAGTAAAACCTTTAAAAACGAATCGAAAATATACCAATAACAATTTGTTAAGGATCTGTTTTTTTGTGAACCTCGCTTTTCACAGCTGTCCCGCTACGGCGTGTGTTTCGTTTATTTGACAGTATGTAGATCGTGGTAATTAAATTCATGGCATTCGTTTTCTGAATCACAATCTGACTGTATGGATTGTTACCTGCCAGGTTACGCTTGTGGTTGGTCAGGAAGTCGCCTTACATCCGCCACGTGCCCTCTTTCTGTTCCCAGAAGCTGATCATAGAATGGTTTTAATAGTTTACTTTCAAATAATGCAAAGAGTATGTGACACGTGTTTCTCCTTAATTCTGGGCTCATCAGGCATTCACACTCACTGCATCCCCTCTCGAGAATCGAATATCGTCAGCGCGAGAGTTGAAGCCCCTAACGTTGCGGTCAGCAAGTGGGCTAACATCCGCCATGTGCCGTCTTTCAGTTGCGAGAGGCAGATCATAGAATGGTTGAAACTGTTGCCCCTAACGTTGCGCTACGGCGTGTGGTTCGTTTATACCTCGTGTCTTCTCATTAAACTTTTATCTCGCGAATATGTTATTGCAATCTGCAGCGGGAGCATTTCTATAAACTTAATTTAAACTTACGTTTTACACCGTGCTTTGTTTCCCTTATGAACATGCTTGTATGCTTCACTCGCTCCCTTCTCAATTGTTTAATGAATTTTTTGTTCTTCGCTGTTTGCGGCTCCTCCTTCATTTGTCCCTACTGCGTTCACAGTCTTTTCACGTGATAACGTGGGAGGCGTGATGATGTGACACTCAACTCCTCCTCCCACGGCCATCGAGCTGCCGTCCATTACAGTATATTGTGAAAAAAGAGGTTCCAGTTATGACCATTACGCGTTGAATTTCGAAATGAAACCTGCCTAACTTTTGTAAGTAAGCTGTAAGGAATCAGCCTGCCAAATTTCAGCCTTCCACCTACACGGGAAGTTGCAGAATTAGTGATGAGTCAGTCAGTCAGTCAGTCAATCAGTGAGTCAGTGAGGGCTTTGCCTTTTATTAGTATAGATATATATATATACATATACACATATATTATATATACATATATTACATATACACATATATTATATATATATATATATATATATATATATATATATATATATATATATATATATATATATATATATATATATATATACATACATACATATATATATATATATATATATATATATATATATATATATATATATATATATATATATATATATATATATATATATATATATACATATATATATATATATATATAAATACATACATATATATATATATATATATATATATATATATATATATATATATATATATATATATACAGTATATATATATATATATATATATATACATATACACATATATTTTATATATATATATATATATATATATACATATATTATATATATATACATATACACATATATTATATATATATACACATATATTTTATATATATATACATATATATACATATATATATAAATATATATATATATACATACATACATATACACACATACATGCACTTACAATAACATAGAAATCAATATTAACAACATTAACATCATTATCATATGAGAATATGAAGTAATATATAAGAAGCACATTTCATATAAATATAAATTATTAAACAGTAAAATCTTCTTCTATAATTTGCTACCGTGGCTATTCGTTTGTCTGTCCAGGATTTTAAATCACCTATAGCTCGCAAACCGTTTCACCTATTGACTTAAAATCTGGTACACATATAGTACGTCACGTCTACTATCCGCTTTATGGGTGATGATTGTATTACTCTTTTTATCTTTATTTTATTTTATTGTAGAATCAACTCCTATCTGCGCACACCAGGGCGGCCGTGGGCGGATGTGTATGGTGTATTCACTCCATGTTATCGTGCATTGCGTTGTCACTGGTATTTTGATAAAAGAATTTTAACAACATATAAGAAGCGTATAAATTATTAAACAGTAAAACATTAACATTTAAGAAGTAAAGTTACATTAAGTACTACTGCAGTGCCTTCGGGTATACCTCATTTTTTGTTTGCCCATTACATGCTTAAATGTATACATTTTTTGGTGTACCTACCCGAGAACATGCGACATATAACCGACTGTGGGAGAAGCATGGATTTTAAACACGCGTTGAGTTTATCTGCTGGTCTCCCTCGTGGAATAACTGGTAATGTTTGACTAAAATCTACAGCGAGTAAAACGACATTACCTCCTATTTTTTTTTACGATCTCTGAGATCTTGCTTTTTTCGGTTCAAGGCTTCATAAGCTCTTTTATGTTCCATGGTGTACTTATCCCAAACCATCATCTTTGAATGTTGCAAGATTTTCGCCTTCTATGTAGATCGGGTAGTCTGAATCACAATCTGATTGTATGGGTGGTTACCTGGCAGGTAACGCTTATGCTTGCTCATCAAGTCGTCTAACATCCGCCACGTGCCCTCTTTTAATTGCGAGAAGCAGATATATATAGCCAAATTGTCGCGCTTCGTTGCGGCGAGTACTGCTTTTAATTTTTTTTAAGAAGAAAAGAAAACCTTTTTAAATGGACCGAAAATACTGTATACCAATAACAATTTGTTAAGGATCTGTTTTTTTGTGAACCTCCCTTTTCACAGCTGTCGCGCTACGGTGTGTGTTTCGTTTATTTGACAGTATGTAGATCGTGGTAATTACATTCATGGCATTCGTTTTCTGAATCACAATCTGATTGTATGGGTGGTTACCTGCCAGGTTACGCTTGTGGTTGGTCAGCAAGTCCCCTTACGTCTGCCACGTGCCCTCTTTCTGTTCCCAGAAGCAGATCATAGAATGGTTTTAATAGTTTACTTTCAAATAATGCAAAGAGTATGCGACACGTGTTTCTCCATAATTCTGGGCTCATCAGGCGTACACACTCACTGCATCCCCTCTCGGGAATCGAATCTGTATCGTCAGTGCCAGAGTTGAAGCCCCTAACGTTGTGGTCAGCAAGTCGGCCAACATCCACCATGTGCCGTCTTTCAGTTGCGAGAAGCAGATCATAGAATGGTTGAAATTGTTTACTTTCAAATTATGCAAAGAGTACGCGACACGTGTTTCGCCCTATTTCTGTGCTCTTCATGCATACACACTCATTGCATCCCCTCTCAGGAATCGAATCTCGAACGTCAGCGCCAGAGGTGAAGCCCCTAACGTTGCGCTACGGGGTGTGGTTCGTTTATACCTCGTGTCTTCTCATTAAACGTTTATCTCGCGAATATGTTATTGCAATCCGCAGCGGGAGCGTTTCTATAAACTTAATTTAAACTTACATTTTACACCGTGCTTTGTTTCCCTTATGAAGATGCTTGTATGCTTCACTCGCTCGCTTCTTATTGTTTCGCTCCCTTCTCAATTGTTTAATGAATTTTTTGTTCTTCGCTGTTTGCGGCTCTTCCTTCATTTGTCCCTACTGCGTTCTTTTATCTCGCGAATATGTTATTGCAATCCGCAGCGGGAGCGTTTCTATAAACTTAATTTAAACTTACGTTTTACACCGTGCTTTGTTTCCCTTATGAAGATGCTTGTATGCTTCACTCACTCGCTTCTTATTGTTTCGCTCCCTTCTCAATTGTTTAATGAATTTTTTGTTCTTCGCCGTTTGCGGCTTTTCCTTCATTTCTCCCTACTGCGTTCACAGTCTTTTCACGTGATAACGTGGGAGGCGTGATGACGTGACACTCAACTCCGCCTCCCACGGCCATCGAGCTGCCGTCCATTACAGTATATTGTCAAAAAAGAGGTTCCAGTTATGACCATTACGCGTTGAATTTCGAAATGAAACCGGCCTAACTTTTGTAAGTAAGCTGTAAGGAATCAGCCTGCCAAATTTCAGCCTTCCACCTACACGGGAAGTTGGAGAATTAGTGATGAGTGAATCAGTCAGTCAGTCAGTCAGTCAGTGAGTCAGTGAGGGCTTTGCCTTTTATTAATTAGTATAGATATAGATGTACAGAGCATGATTAAATCATTATTTGCATGGCCCTTGCCAGTGCTGTGAATCTCACACCTAGCTTATGTAAAATGCAACAAAAGTAGCTTGGGCTTAAGATTGGACTGTTCATCTGAGGTGTTAGGCAGGCATGAGGAGCCACTAAGTGGATAGGACTGGTCAGCTTTGTTGGGCTGAATGGTCTGTTCTCATCTAGACTGTTCTAATGTTCTAACAAACATATATTTGAAAATGGGAGAAAGTTGGCTGTTAGTGCCCATTCATTTTTAATCTCAGTATTAGGAAAAAAAGAAATTACTATAGATGCTAAATTATAACATGTCAGTAATCAAAAACAAAGGCAGAAAGACATGTTTCATTAATAGAAATAAATGGGTTTTAAATATGATATTAACTACAACAAAAAGATGCAGCTGTTGAAACATTGTAGGTGCCAAGGCTAACAAATCTGATCCAGGCAGTGGGGTATCATTCCTAAAATAATTTCAGTGAAGCATGTTCAGGCCAAGTGTACCCCAAAAACATACCTACTTGCGATTCCTACCACAAAATACCAAAATGAGGCCTTGCCTCCCAAATCTAGTCTGAGGTTGAACTAAAGCCAGTGTGGCGCATAGAAAAAATAAATGCCAGTCCAAAATACAATAATCAAAAACTACAAAAACAGAACAAGGAAATGTCAAAAAAACATAAAATCGTAAGGTACTTACACCTCAGGAACTTCAATTAGATATAGAAAACCTGACCCTATGCCGGGAAAATATAGACAGAAAGTGGGCTTCCAGATGAAATGTCACAGGGGCCCTGCTCTGTGGAACTCCAGATAAAGGGGACAAGGCACATACCTAAAAAGCAATAATACATCATTGAACAAAATACATAAAAAAACAAATAAACAAAACTATTCAAACACAACATACTAAATGATATTTAACAAGCTAAAATATCACGTCAAAGAAAAATATACTTGAGCCAGCGATAAAACCCTGGCTAAACCATAACAGTCAGACTGCATGAATATAAAGGCTTTAAAGACCAGGGGCCTCTTGTATAATGCCGTGCATAGAATTCGCATTAAAACATGGTGTACGGGCAAAAATCGAAATGTGCATATGCACTAAAAAAATTCAGATGTATAAAACTCAGCGCAAGCAAAATTCTACGCACTTCCACTCTATAAATCCCAATGAACAAGAATTTTAACACACATGCACATGCCTACAGTCCCACCCTGACTCCTCCCAGGACTTCATATACTTGGATATGCAAATCAATATAAATAGCCACTTCCTTCAGTGTTTTTTTAAAAGACAATGACTAAAGTATGTGAAAAAAGAAGAATCTAAGCAAATGTGAAATGAAGGTCCTGCTCAGTGACATATAGGCAAGGAAAAACATACTATTTGGTGTCTTTAACCTACTTAGAATAACGTTTTTTCATCTTTCTACTGTAAAATATGCAAAACACTAAAAGTACAAAGTCAAAAAGGTAGAAAGCATAATAATTATACAAATAATAATGATGAAAAATAATAAGAACAGCACCCTGCAATGTACAAGTGATGCGAGCATCACTTTCGGTTTCACTGACCATTTCAGTTTCACTGCCTGAAGACAGATTCTCTTTGTCAACACTGCTGATGAGAGGCTCAGGCCTGAGGCTTATGCAAGACATGCCTATACTGTTGCCAGGGTAACACTCGGCACTAACACTGTTGACACTTTTACAGCCCAAGTAATCCTTGGATCTTTCATGAGATGAGTCTATACCGTTGCCCAAGTGACACTCAGGACTAATGCTTTTAGTACTGTTTTTACAGCCCAAGTGACGCTCGGGTCAAATGCTAAGGTTTAAATTTCCAGGTTTAATTTCTGAGTTTATTTTGTTATTAAAGTAGAGCATCGTAGACCTCATCTTGAAACCAATATCTAATTTACTAGACTTTCTCAAATCCCATTGTAACTAAAGTAGCATGTTAAATGATTCGTATTCTAAGTACTCCCCGACCCAGTCATTAATCAGTATTTCGTCTTAAACGGGCTTTCTCTTATGACGACAGGAGTGCACAGGCAGTGAGCGCCACACAAAATACATTACATTCACCGCACAGAAGAACATCCATTGAATTCTGCGTTTGTGTCCCTGACGAAAAGCTCACGAACTCAATGTTTACACATTATTTCAAATAAACCAGTGGGATACTCATTCATACATTTAGCCTCTTGGAGCCTGCCATAAATGTTCTCTGCACTGATCATACAGTTGCTTTTGCAATCACTTTTTTGAGATATTGTGGAAAGATGTCCAGGGAATTTAATAATGTTCTTCTGGATGAGCTTTCTTTATTCTTTATTTTAGTAGTACTGTCTCAGTCAAATGTACCAACACCCAATTCCTGTCCTTCCATTTTCATTCTCCACATAACCAATCGCCACACAATAAACATCTTTGTATTGGCTACCGCTACGCTACCGTGTCCACACATGTTTAATATGTGCCTTAATGTATTTTATCATGAAAATGATATAATTTAAACATCTTAGTATTCTAAAATGTTGAGAGAGCTGTAATATCATGACTGCAATGTGTTCTGTGTGGTGAACATTGCCTGTGTACTCCTGTCAGCGTGGTGCAGTATAGATTCACCATGCCCCCACATTTAATTATTGACAGTATACATTATTTAAATGAAGTTAACAATTATTCTGTAAAATGTAATATATATACTTTAATGCATTTCATCATACAAATTATGTCAAGTATACATCCTAGTATTCCAACAGCACACAGCTCCAAGAGGACAGCTCTTGGAAATCCAAATCGACTTAGAAGCCAGAGATCATCATCTGTAAATATGCGCTCTTTCCTACTGAATTGAATTGATTTCCTTTATTGTCATTTTATAGTACAACGGGATTCAATATGTAACTCCTCCATGAACTAATTTCCTATAAAATGATAAAAAAAAATAATACAATAAAAACAATGGAAAATATACAATATGAAAGCATAAGTACAATACAAATGCACATGCAGCACAGATAAAGCAAATGGTTCATGAAGTGGCTCAGGTTGTGTGTTACAGTTGTAGTGCAAGTTTACTCAATGGACTGATTGTGTTTATGGTTCTTGGGATGAAACTGTTTCTGAGCCTCGAGGTGGGAGCTGGAAAGGCTCTCAAATATTTTCCAGATTGGGGAAGGTCAAATGGACTATTGCGTACGTGAGTGGAATCTATGCAGATGCTAGTGGCATTCCTGAGGCAGTGTGTGCTATAAACATCCTCCATGGCTGTGCACTGTATATAATTGTCTGCGTTCTCAACACAACCCGCTGTTGAGGCGTCCGATCAGATGCTGTGCAGATGTAATAAAACACACACATACAAATGGGTTAAAATACTCTCAGTGGTGCACTGAGATTAAAACCACTAAAGCAGCTATGGTATTCAGAATAGTTTGCCCATTACGTAGACCTATATTATACAGTATATATATGCTATATTGTTACAAAATGATTACAATCAAGTGCCTTAAATTTGAAAACGATATGCAATTAATTTTGGTGTATCTGATATAGCCCATGTCATGAATGTGAATCTAAAACAGAATGGGAAACGACACAGAAGCAGCAGCACTGCTTTGATGGTGAGTGCCGCCCTTTGCAAAACCAAGCAGAAAAGTGCATACGTGTGGTGTGAGACTGCCATGAAAATGTGTGTGGCTTTATGCCAAGTTTAGTTTTTATAAATTTTGAAGTGAGCGTGGTAATGGGCATATGCAACATTTTTGTGTGTATGCACCATTTATACATGAGGCCCCAGATGATGGAATTGATAAATCTTAAGACTTGGAAAATTCTTTAAACAGAGGGATCGAAACAAATCTTTCATCAAAACCAAAATGCTAATCAAAAGTCAAAGTCGAAGTCATTGTTAGAAGTTCATTACATTAATCTTAGAAACACACAAAATTACTATAACAAGTTTTATAAATGAAATCCACAATCTTAAACATTATGGCACACACAGTGCTAACTTATAAATGTTTTCACTGATGACAATCAATGTGACTTCCAGGACATAGTTATGTCATTGCAAAAAGGTGGAAAAAATTGTAGCACCAAGAAAAAACAAAAAGGTGGTGTGGAGCATCTCAAAATATCTCTCTTTATATAAAACAATAAAATGACTGTCCGTATAGCATTTGGTGTCTGTGCCCATGCATAATGTCATCTGGCATCCACATGTGGGTAGGGATGTCCGAGTAACAAAGGCAAGTGGGTTGGTGTAAGATAGTAAACAATGCGGTGTACGTCCATGTGTCTGGGCATCAAATGGTCCAGCGTCCACAACAGTGCTGGCCTGTCTGAAGAAGACCCAACTAGAAGCACAAAGAAAAAGGGATGTAAGGCATTATCTGGTGAATAGGGGTTCTTAAATGCATGACACGATTGAAACAGATGGACTTACCACTGTACCATTAAACCCAATTTTAACAGATAGGCATTTAGCTATTATAGTAATGTTAAATAAAATGAAATATTACAACATGCAAACAAAATCCTATAAGGTTCCGACATTCAAAACCACAGAAATGGTCAAACATTACATATGAGAAAAATGTATTCAGGATAGGAAAATTAATAAAGTTTAACAAATAATAACACCTTCCATATCCCGCTAACCCTTGCAAAAAAGTGGTATAAAAATTCTGATAATAGTAAAATTTTCCATATTGAGAGTCAAAACCAACCCCCTATCCTGATCATATGTATTAGGCCTTACAAGTGGACTCTGCACAAACCCAAGGTCTGGAATAAGGGCATCTGGTGTTAAAATGCTAAACCAAAATTTACAAAATAATATAACAACATATTCAATGTATATAGTTTGCATACCAATCACATGGACTGCACCACCACCACCTAATCAAAGCATCATGATGTTTCTACATTGATGGATTAAAAGCCAGAAGCCTGCATGACCATCATCATCAAGTCCTTCCAGTGGGAACCCTAAATACAAAGAGGACTGTTTCATTTATGTTAGGTAGAATGCCCAGAGGGGGCTGGGCGATCTCATGGTCTGGAACCCCTACAGATTTTATTTTTTTCTCTCCAGCCGTCTGGAGTTTTTATTTTTTTTCTGTCCCCCCTGGCCATCGGACCTTACTCTATGTTAATTAGTGTTGTCTTATTTTAATTCTTACTTTGTCTTTTATTTTTCTTTTCTTCATCATGTAAAGCACTTTGAGCTACATTATTTGTATGATATGTGCTATATAAATAAATGTTGATGTTGTTGTTGACTTTAATTTATCATTGAAAATACTAACTGTGAATCTTGAGCCATCGTAAATAATTACTAATTCATTACCTTTTTTTCTGCTAAGCTAGTGAATAGCAAGAGAAATGGATATAATTATGGTTTTTATTAAGACTGGGCATAATATATTTTAAATAGCCCAGTTCAGAACTACTTTCTGCCTTACACCAATCACTGCTGAAATAGGCTTTTGCTCCCTGACTCTAAAGTTGGAATTAGCAGGTTTGAAATTTTTTACAATGTTTTTATCATTGTTTGGCTAAAATGATTTTACCCTTCAGGTATAATTAACTTTTTATGTTTACCTATATATATATATTCCTAAATAGAATTTCTTAATTACCTTCTGTTCTTAAAATCATACAATCTGTATACCACCAATAAATTTGCACTTTTGCTACAGAGTTGCTGAAAAAAAACAATGCTAGCAAGCCAGGAGTTAAAACAGCTCCACTACTCTGTACATTTCCAGTTGTAAAGCAAATGATCTCACAGTCTCTCTCTCCCTCTGTTGTAATTTGATATGTGCTATTAGTGATCACTTCTGCTTCTGACTCAGGGGTAGAAAATGTATGATCTTTATTGTGCATTCAGCCAAGATGAAGCCAATAAGGAATGCATTTTTCCTACAAACAGAATTACATACTTTTAGAATTGAAAAGCTGCCTGCTACACATGATACACAATAACAGTGCTACAATAACTAAATTAAGTTATAATTATCAAGTGTCATAGAAAAAGTTAGTTTTCCTAGACAGGCATAAACTGTGAGCAATGTCTGACTGTAAACAAAATAAGTGCAATTTGATAGACATATAATCAAGCTGTCAATCTTTAACTCATTCAATCATGTCAACTATAATGAACATGCCAAACTCCCTAATTTAAACATTAAAACATTGTCAGCGTTGTCATATTTTGCAACTTGCTATTTTTTATGTACTTAATAAATTATATACTGAATAAACTGCTACCTGTTGTGATGGTGGAGTTCACGGCTCTCCAGTAACCTATGGCATGGCACTGTGGTCAGAGTACACAGATAAAACAGTTAAAATAGAAGTCTGTGGCAGAGGCAATTTATAAAAATCATAATTCTCATTTCTATTAAAATACACCCATATATAAATGCTTATGCAGGAATTGACTATATAAAACCCTACCAGACCTGATGGTGAAATGTTAAGTGTGGACCTTCATCCCACCTGCTCCAAATGAAGTTCTTAAAACTCAAGTTATGGGTTGACATATTTTGAAGATTCATGCAAACATTTATTTGATTTCCTGCTGTGTTTATATGTTTTACAAACAGATTTAACTGGTATTTGCATATACATACAAAAGTACTTTCTGCTGGGAATATGAGAAATTACATAAGCAGCAGAACATGGCCTTTTGAAATTTAAATATTGAGAGAGAAATCAGAAAACTAAATTTTTGGAAGCAAAAAAACTTACCAGAATATTACAGACACTGTGAGGAAGGGGAAAGAGGAGTGTATATGAAGTTGCACTGCTTACTATTTGAATTTGAATAAGAAGCTATTTGAATAAGATCTGAATAAGAACTTCATATAAGAAGCATCTGTATAGTCCTACAATAGCTGAGACTTGATGATATTGATGCAGTGTATTCATAGCTGTCTGTTCCAAATTATACCAGCATTAAAACCCAAGTGTTATGTTTCTGTAATGTTTGAGCATGTTTTTCCCCAACACCTCTTTTCACTGAATGAGTGTGTTTTTCTTGGTTAGCATTATGCTTGAGATGAAAGAAACTATCACTACTGGGAGTGTAAGCTTCTTATGAAAAATATCACCTTTAACAGGCATTTGGGGGGGAGGGGGGGTATTCCAAATCTGATTTTTAATGGAGATTTAGTTTCATTAATATTTCAGTCAATGATTCATACATTGGCATGGCATTATCAAAATAGCACAAGGTAGGGTAAAATTTCATAAGAAGCTTCATTAAAAGAAGAGGTGTTCAAACTGCTACTCTACATGCCAGCATCGGATTGGTAGACCTCCCTAGTAGTTAGCAGACCTGGACAAGTATGGCAACTCGGACCCTTAAATGGGAAGCAGCCTAACTTACTAAGGTTAAGTAAGATACTCTGTTAAGCAAAAGTTAAACTAAGCAGTCTGGCGTGGCAGCAATCAGTTACTGCTTCTTACATACTGCTGCAGGACAAAATTGACTTTTCAATTTTACCAGGCTTTTATAGGCGCACACGGCCAGATTGAGAGCCTTACCAAATAAGTAAATTACTGGCAATGCTGATAATAAACTAATAATTAATTAACTGATTGATCATTAAAAATCTGCTACACTGCATGACCCTGAACAAATACAATTGTGCCCCAACTGCAAAAATGTTGCGATAAATGGATAAAGTCATAAGCCAAGTATATCTCTTGATTATAAAAATAAAATTTTGCTAGAAGCAAAGTTAGCTTTGTTGATTTGCCCTCGATTCCCCACACATGGGTGAGTAGTGAAGAGCAAACAGCTTCTAAAATGGCATGTGGAGAGATACCAAAGTGAATACTCAAAGCAAAAATAATCCAAGGATGACTTTTTGCATATTATCGCTGAATCGGACTCTGACTTGTCGGACTTTGATTTTGATGCAAGTGATCTGGAGATGGAGATCGAAAACAAAAGTGAGGTACCAGGATCAGCTGATCGGTCCCCAGCTGATCGTGGTGCTGAACACATTCCTGTAGCTGATGCACCCATGGCAACGTTCGCCTGGGATGACCGACATTTACGATGACACAAGGTACAAACTATATTGCATCTCACTGCAACGGTCACCCCTGTGCACCTGTCTCACAAAGACAGCCAGGCAGCCAGTCCATCGTGCATTTCTGCTGGCCTACCTTGAAGCAAGGTCTATATTAATGCAATTTGCCTTAATGATGGTTCAGTTGGTAAAGATGTTATCACCAAGTTGCACTGTTTTATTTTACTTTATTTAGTGAATACTGTGTAATGTACCTGGGCTTGAAGCCTTGAAGTAATAGTATTATTACTGGAAGTTCCACTATTATTTATTGTTATTATTTATTAGTTTAAATATTATGCAGTTTAATGATGGTAATGTTGTTTAAAAAGTCACTTTAACGTGTCAGTGGGCAGAGATTGTTAACATTGTTAACAGAAGGTGTAGTTGGTTTACAAAAAATATTTACTATTTATTCCTTTTCTAAGACATGTTCAGTGCAATACAACTTTTGACAATCACCTCTGGATATTTTATTAAGTCTAAATGCCTCTTTGGTCTTTGGATGGTTGAAAATATGTTGTCAAAATTTTAGTTTTAAGTTGTTTGCAAATTTTGTTCAATAAAAAGGTTCTTAAATTTAAGTTAATTAAAAAAATTGTTTTTACTGAAGTTTTATTTGCGTGTTTATTTCAAAGCCAAACAGAATGAAATCGCATAACACAACGAATACCTCTAACGCAACATGAAACATAATTTTCTGTCAATTTATTATGTTTTACTATTTTTTTGCTACGGTTAATTACTCGCTGTAATGTAGAATAGTTAGTTCTATTATGCATATGTAACAATTCCCATGAAAATAACAATCTGTTTAAATTGTACATCCGCATCCCCATACGCAAGCGGCAGATCTGTGAAGTGGCCAGCACGTTAGATAGATAGATAGATAGATAGATAGATAGATAGATAGATAGATAGATAGATAGATAGATAGATAGATAGATAGATAGATAGATAGATAGATAGATAGATAATTTATTAATCCCAAGGGGAAATTCACATACTCCAGCAGCAGCACATTGATAATAAACAATATTAAATTAAAGAGTGATAAAAATGTAGGTATAACAGACAATAACTTTGTATAATGTTAACGTTTACTCCAAGAGTGGAACTGAAGAGTCGCATAGTGTGGGGGAGGAACGATCTCCTCAATCTGTCAGTGGAGCAGGACAGTGACAGCAGTCTGTCGCTGAAGCTGCTCCTCTGTCTGGAGATGATACTGTTTAGTGGATTTAGTGGATTCTCCATGATTGACAGGAGGCTGCTAAATGCCCATTGCTCTGCCACAGATGTTGTTGTGATATGAGATTTTGCATATAACTTGATAAATATTTTGTATGTCTTTATTTGTAATTTAGGCAAAGCAATGTAATTTAGTGTTTACACAGTTTGGCGAGTGTTTCTCTGCTAAAGTCTTTCAACTCCCGCAAGAAAGTCTGGTTACGTTAACATATGGTTTGGGGGCAGGTGTTAAGATGTTCTATTTCCTCCATTGGTCTGAAGTATGGCTGTTTGGAATTGGCTTGGATCAGAAGCTTTTAAGTACCATGATGTCCTATTGGCTCTAGGGGTTGAACAGAACATCTATAAATTTACTTATTTAACCTCACAATCTCTCTCTTACTAATATCTGAAAGAAGCATCTCTTATTAACCTCTGATGATGAAGACAACACAATGAAGACCACAGCTTAGCAGCCATATTGGAACAGGCATACGGCCTGTTCTCAAGAAAGCTGAGCACCAATGATGCCTTAACTAGAGACATTTTAAATAACTACAAGTCTGTGTGCCACCTGAAACTACACATCACCATTTAATCAGGTTGTATGGTTGCCAATATTCAAATGTTCTTTGCATATTGTTATTATTTATGAATATTACCAATAATACATTGTTTTATGTGTAACTTAATTCCTGCTTGTCTTTTTAAAACACCTAATTGCCTATAGATATAGAAGGGAAGGTGGGGATATTTTATATACTATAATACCTTATAAACAGTGGTAAGTCTGCGAGATTAGGCATTTTGACAAAGGCTACTTATTGATAATACAATAGAACAAGGTAGAGCAACATATTACTCTACCAAGACAAAACAGATATCAAACTGTCCAGCTCTGTGCCTACAATAGAGCCTGCCTTCCTCACCAGTTTGTGCAGGCGTGAGGCGTCCCTCTTCTTTATGCTGCCTCCCCAGCACACCACCGTGTAGAAGAGGGCACACGCAACAAGTGTCTGATAGAACATCTGCAGCATCTTATTGCAGATGTTGAAAGACGCCAGCCTTCTAAGGAAGTATAGTCGGCTCTGTCCTCTCTTACACAGAGCATCAGTATTGGCAGTCCAGTCCAATTTATTATCCAGCTGCACTCCCAGGTATTTATAGGTCTGTACCCTCTGCACACAGTCACCTCTGATGATCACGGGGTTCATGAGGGGCCTGGTCCTCCTAAAATCCACCACCAGCTCCTTGGTTTCACTGGAGTTCAGCTGTAGGTGTTATGAGTCGCCCCATTTAACACAGTCCTTGATTAGGTTCCTATACTCCTCCTCCTGCCCACTCCTGATGCAGCCCACGATAGCAGTGTCGTCAGCGAACTTTTGCACGTGGCAGGACTCGAGTTGTATTGGAAGTCCGATGTATATAGGCTGAACAGGACCGGTGAAAGTACAGTCCCCCGCAGCGCTCCTGTGTTGCTGACCACAATGTCAGACCTGCAGTTCCCGAGACGCACATACTGAGGTCTGTCTGTAAGATAGTCCACGATCCATGCCACCAGGTATGAATCTATTCCCATCTCTGTCAGCTTGTCCCTAAGGAGCAGAGGTTGGATGGTGTTGAAGGAGCTAGAGAAGTCCAGAGACATAATTCTTACAGCACCACTGCCTCTGTGCAGGGGGTTGATGAGCGAAGCGAGCAGGGGGCAGAGCCCCCTAGTAATAATAATAATTAAGACAGACCATTGCAGACTGACAAGATGCCACAAAAGGAAAGGCCAGAGAGAACCGGCATGAAGGTATCTTATCCCCTATCTTATCCCTGCCATGGTTGCTAGGCACATGATACAAGTGTCATGTGAACTGTGATATCAAGGCAGTCATAATATGTAAGATAGCTGCTTGTGTTAAGCAGCAAGTGCCTGAACATTGGTAAAACTTAGAAAAGACTTGTGAGAGACCAGCACTCAAGAAACAAAAAAAAAATGCATTAAGGACGATCTTTGGGCTTTAAATTCCAGTATGGTTTTCATGTATTATCTTGCACTTATTTTAGTAATCTCAAAAGAAACCAGTGTAATAGATCCTTGCTTCAATTTTGACTGCTGTTTTGTTATCTCCCTTAAAGAAAGACATTTGTTCATCTCCGTAGCAAGGATAAAACAGAAAAAAACAGTAAGGAGTATATGAGGTAAGTTGATTTCTGTTTTTGTTTAATAAAATAAGGTATTTTAATAGATTTTTGTTTATCATGGTGTCTGAGAATGGCAAAATGTTGGTCGAACATGCAAGTAAGATTTCACTGTACTGTATACAAGTGACAGTACTACTACTGCTACTACTATCATCTATCCCAACTGGACTGTTTATCAGTCCAATACAAACATAATACTCTACATAGGAAATGATTCCAGAGCTTGGCCTGGATGTGACCCTGGTGGGAATTTAACATCAACTCATCTTAAAGACCCACTAATGGCGAGAAAATATAGACAAACAAAAAGATTAGAGTGCTTTGGTTTAGGAATTCAGGTGTAGACAATTGGGTGAACTACCCTGTCTTATAAAGGAAGGCTTTCTTTTCTGGTCAGTTTGTAACCTCTTAGAAATTACCCATAAATTGTGTTTAACTGTAAAATAAACATCAATAGGTTTGATTTATCTAATGCCCTTAGCACAGATAGAAAACTAGGAGGACACTATCAGACAAAGATGTGAATTAATATAATTTGGATTCCCTTCAGCTATTTTATTTCAGACTCCTCAGTAACAAGATAATTGTTTACTCATTGCATTGATGTTATTAGCATCATGGCTGATTATGTACATTTTCATAATTTTGCTCTCCAAAACATTCTTATATTTATACTCCTCTTACCAATATTCCTCTGAGTATTACAGTACTTTCAAAAAATTTTTTTTTTTCAAATATAGGGACATACACATCTACAATGAATCCTAGCAGCATAAAGTACACAGTACAAAGCACCACTGGATGTGCATATTTCAAAATACAATATTATCTTGGAATACTTGGACAAAACCCCAAGGGCACAAGAAGAACATACAAACTCCATTAGGCAAAGACCAAGACTTTAGGACATACTGTCTAACTCTTGAATGAAAACTAGAATTTAGTTTTGGAAAATGTACAAAGACTCTCCATAAAAAGCTGTTTTTTCCACCCACTGAGCAACCAGCAGAGTGAAATCTTAAGCACAGTACTGTTCTTTTCTCCATGTTTTTCCAGACTTTGCTTTTGTCTTTCAGTCTGCCAACAAGCTTTGCCCGCAGCTATACCTTATTGGGCAAACCAACAACAGCTAGCAATGCTATGATATAAAACTGACAAAAAAGCCATGCAGGCTGATCTTGTGACACAGATCAGATGGGTGAAAAATGTAAAGATATGTTTTCATAAAAGACTGTGCGATTTCCTCTCTATAAAATAATTCTCTCTCATTTATATGCACTAAACTGTGAATGAATAAACAGAAAAGGAATGGTTCTAAAGAAATGTGAAAAGTCTGTCTGCATTGGCTTTCATATTACACCACTACAGTCAGGTTTTATTTTAGAATCTTTACAACAAACAAGAGAGCTTTGTATCAGCCCCTCCTGCACAGTCTCTAGCTATTCCCTTTGGAAACATTACTACAAACCACACAGTGCAGTAGGAAAACTAAACAAACTGCACCCAGTGCAAGTAGTAAGCTTAAAGACAACTAAAAGGAAAATATATATATATGCTACTGCTACTTCAATAAAAATCACCCAAACTAATGGGGTTGGAATTTATTTTTTGTGTTGATTCATTGTGAGAATAAAGGCTAGTCTTAACTGAGAGCACAAACAAAGGTAAAAAAAAAAACACACAACATTATTTATACATGTAAAATCAGAAATTATTTTAACTCCTGTAGTGATAAATCTATGTAAGGCTATTACACATATTGATTATTCTTGCTGTAAAAATTGTCAGATTATTGCAAAGGCTTCATTGATATAATTTAAAGGATATTTGGTATTTTTTAAGTCAAAGATATTTCTTCACAATCATGGTGTTCTAAAATGAAGCTTTTTTAAATATCTTGTTTGTTCTTGCAGTTTACAATGGACTGAACAGTACCAGGGTCCACTGGTGAATGAAAAAGTTTGAAAACTTACCAAACATGTCCACTTTGAAAGAGCAAAGGTTTTAATTAAAAAAATTGGCCTTCCGTGTTTATGAAGCATCACTGTGATAACAAACACTGTGATTATTTATCACAGATTCTATTAATTATTTTTCTTGAGATAAGAATACATTACATGTTCGGTTGTCTGCTCACAGCCAGTCATGGATGAAATGTTGACTTAAATTAAGAAATTGATCAGCACGAAACCAAACGTGTCTGAAGTTTTTTTTAGAGCAATTTTGTCTTTTGAGAAAATGGTTAGAAAATGTGCATAAAATGGATTTAAACAAAAACCTAAACAAAATAAAGTGTTTAGAATTTCCATCAAATTTCTTGTAACCACAATTCCTTAAAGTTAAAGCTTGCAATGCTTACATTGGATGTGAACATTCCATGAATGACTACTTGCAGCCAAAGAGGAAAAGAAAGTATGTTCCTTAATGGCCATTATTGAAGCCAACTGAAATTTCAAACACATTTTAGATGAGTCCTTTTACCACAGCTGCAAGTGAAGTAAACTGAAATGTAGAGCCATTTAATATTACCAAGTTGAAATGTTGTTTAGTACCAAATTAAGTATAGTCATTGTTGGTCCTGCTTCACCGATATACTGACATGGCCTTGAATCATGTGCTTGGTCATTGTCTGTGTTGAGTGTGAATGTTACATAGACTTACAGTATTATTTTCGCTAAGATATATACAAAACCATAAAGATAAGTTGAAAAGGCGATTCCAGGTTAGTTTGTGTTTCAGTTGCTCCTGTGATGGATTGATGCTTGTTTCTTGCCTTTGACACAGTGCTAACGGGAAACATAACAACCACCCTTGGCCATGAATTACAATTTACAGCATTCTACATTCTGTAACATGCAATACACTAACACTTGAGAACATGCAATCTACATATGCTCAGATGGATCTCTCAAGGATCAACACTAAGTAAACATTTAACACTTCAAAAATTAAGATCAGTGAGCAATCTTACTCTAATGAAAACTGACCATTTGGTTCTTCAGGTTTTGATCATTTCTTTCAGCTTAAATTTGGAAAGTAGTAAAATGTCTCCACATCTGATATAATAACCATCTAACTCAACACAAGAATACCATCAATACTAATTATTTTTTAGTTTTCAATGGTATCATAGAATTTAGATGTTTGGAAAATGTGTAATTATGGGCTCTGTTTTAATTTTTTTGAATAGGTACACAGTATGTGAATTTTTGTTTTTTAAATATTGGTCTTTTGTAAAACCTGTTCCTTTGCTTATTAAGAGTACAGCACAGTTGTAAATCTGCCTAGAGCAGACCATTCACAAAAGCTTAGTGATCGTGCAAGAAGTGGACTAGTGAAGGAATTACAAGCCATAGTGAACAATTTGAAGAGACTGTGCTTTATGCAACTGTGCCCAGGTGCTTTATCAGTTGCAGCCTTATGGAAGAGTTGCAAAGAGAAAGCCACTTTAAAACAAAACAAAAAAAAAAACAACAAAACAAAACAAAAAAAACACATGACATTTCAGCTAAAGTTTACCAGTAGACGGGTCAGCTGGAAGAAGGTTCTATGGTCCGAGACCAAAACAGAGATTTTCGACCTTTACACTGAACACCATGATTGGTCTAATTCAAACACTGTATATTATCAAAAACTAACCACCCCTAACATGAAGCATGGTGGTGGCAGCATCATACTGTGGGGATGCTTGTTTGCAGCAGGCCCTGGAAGGCTTGTGAGGGTAGAGGATAAAACAAATCCAGCAAAATACAGGGAAATCCAGGAGGAAAACCTAATGTAGTCTGCAAAAAAATGTGCCTTGGGAGAAGATTTGTTTTCCAATAAGAGAGCAATCCCAAGCATAAAAGTTACACAAGAATCGTGTAGCCATTTATGCCATATTTCAAAGTTGTGTGTGTACACTGCAATAAACCCACAAGTCATTCAAAAGCATCAATGGTATTTTTACATACCCAAGGATTTATAGGCCTACTTCATTACTTTATTTTATTCAGGGGTTTTCTACCAAATAAATCATACGTTTCCATGTTGTTTGCTCTCTTTAACTATTAAAATATTCAATTTGAACACATATGTGCTGAGGTAAGCAGAATGTCACAGCTCAGTGCATTTGCTTTTATCAAAGACTCCACCAAAGTCAAGCTACATACAGTGAAATGCTCATTACCATTTGATAGCTGAAGTTCAGGCCATTCTAATGATGTATAGTTGTCTATGATTAGTCAATCATATTACACGTCACAGATGTTCATAAAAGGCAGCAAATATATTGTGTGCGTGGTAGCTCATCTTTATGCTTCGTTACACGCAAAGCTTGGGTCAGATTGTGATCACAGTTTTGACTCTACTGAGAAAGATGCTTGATTTGTAAGTATCGCTCATGGTAAAACTTTAGGTGTTGCAGCATGCAGTTTTACAGTTCAAGCATCATGAGTTCAATTACCATACCCAGAAATTAATGCTGCATGTTCCAACCTATGTTAGTTTTCTGAGCAGTGCTCTTTCAACTTCAATTTAAGATTAACAGCAATGTTTCTTACCGTATTAGTGAGCACTGTTATTGTGCCCCATGAAGTTTCACATGAGGAGCCCTCCTTTGATCAAATGTCACTGTATCATGACCCACGTGATGCAGTGTTGCCAGCAAGTTGACTTGTTAACATTATAATGCACACCTCCACAGAAGGAATAGACACTACCAAGCAATATTTTTTATCAGCTTCTAATGACACTTGCCTCAACTCCCCATGCCCCAAATCCTCACTCCCAGCTTCCCAACTCAAGGCAGAACAAGCACGATTACAAATGGGAAATAAAAGGGTGGCCTTGTTGGAGTGAGCAAGGTGAAGCGAGTGCGATTAGAAATGGGATAAAAAAAAATCTTGCAAGGCTAGGGCGATTCTGTCGGTGGTGTGCAGGAGGGGGAGGGAAGGGTGGTGAATTATACTGTGAACATGTCTCACGTGCTTGCGATAAGTAATGAGTATCGACTACCCAAAAGTGTTGAGAAACACTGGTTTAGGTGTACAGTATCTCACAAAAGTGAGTACACCCCTCATATTTTTGTAAATATTTTATTATATCTTTTCATGGGACAACACTTAAGATATGACACTTTGTTACAATGTAAAGTAGTCAGTGTACAGCTTGTATAACAGTGTAAATTTGCTGTCCCCTCAAAAATAACTCAACACACAGCCATTAATGTCTAAACCGCTGGCAACAAAAGTGAGTCCATCCCTAAGTGAAAAAATGTCCAAATTGTGTCCAAACTGTCAATATTTTGTGTGGCCACCATTATTTTCCAGCACTGCCTTAACTCTCTTGGGCATGGAGTTCACTAGAGCTTCACAGGTTGCCACTGGAATCCTCTTCCATTCCTCCATGACGACATCACGGAGCTGGTGGATATTAGAGACCTTGCTCTCCTCCACCTTCCGTTTGAGGATGCTCAATAGGGTTTAGGTCTGGAGACATGCTTGGCCAGTCCAGCACCTTTACCCTCAGTTTCTTTAGCAAGGCAGTGGTCGTCTTGGAGGTATATTTGGGGTCGTTATCATGTTGGAATACTGCCCTGCGGCCCTGTTTCCGAAGGGAGGGGATCATGCTCTGCTTCAGCATGTCACAGTACATGTTGGCATTCATGTTTCCCTCAATGAACTGTAGCTCCCCAGTGCTGGCAACCCTCATGCAGCCCCAAAACCATGACACTCCCACCACCATGCTTGACTGTAGGCAAGACACACTTGTCTTTGTACTCCTCACCTGGTTGCCGCCACACACACTTGACACCATCTGAACCAAATAAGTTTATGTTGGTCTCATCAGACCACAGGACATGGTTCCAGTAATCCATGTCCTTAGTCTGCTTGTCTTCAGCAAACTGTTTGCAGGCTTTCTGGTGCATCATCTTTAGAAGAGGCTTCCTTCTGGAATGACAGCCATGCAAACCAATTTGATGCAGTGTGCGGAGTATGGTCTGAGCACTGACAGGCTGAGCCCCCACCCCTTCAACCTCTGCAGCAATGCTGGCAGCACTCATATGTCTATTTTCAAAAGACAACTTCTGGATATGATGCTGAGCATGTGCACTCAACCTCTTTGGTCGACCATAGTGAGGCCTGTTCTGAGTGGAACCTGTCCTGTTAAACCGCTGTATGGTCTTGGCCACCATGCTACAGCTCAGTTTCAGGGTGTTGGCAATCTTCTTATAGCCTAGGCCACCTTTATGTAGAGCAACAATTCTTTTTTTCAGATCCTTAGAGCGTTCTTTGCCATGAGGTGCCATGTTGAACTTCCAGTGACCTGTATGAGAGACTGTGAGGGCGATAACACCAAATTTAAAACACCTGCTCCCCATTCACACCTGAGACCTTGTAACACTAACGAGTCACATGATACCGGGCGGGGAGGGAAAATGGCTAATTGGGCACAATTTGGACATTTTTCTCTTAGTAGTGTACTCACTTTTGTTGCCAGCGGTTTAGACATTAGTGGCTGTGTGTTGAGTTATTTTGAGGGGACAGAAAATTTACACTGTTATACAAGCTGTACACTGAATACTTTACATTGTATCAAAGTGTCATATTTTCAGTGTTGTCCCATGAAAAGATATAATAAAATATTTACAAAAATGTGAGGGGTGTACTCACTTTTTTGAGATACCATATGTATAGTGTATGTGACTAGCTCTGTAGCCCTGTCCAGGGCTGTTTCCTGCCCAACACCCCAGGCTGCCAGTAAAGGCATTGTCTCCACCCCTGTAACCCAGAACAGGAAGAACATGGTATGAAAATGTATGTATGCACTTAGTTTATTCCAGACATGAAGACAAGAAAAAAGCAACAAAACAGTAAACATTTGTGGGACATCTACAACAAAAGGAAGGAGAAGATGGATGAACTGCAATGCAAAAACCCTAATCTAGTATACAAAATGTAATGTTTCTCTGTGTCTATTGATAAAAAGAAATTGTTTCAAAGGCTAGCATGAAAAATAATTTTAAAAGTAATGGTTTGGATGAGAACATAACACAAGTCAACAGGTCTTTTTCATCAGAGATAAATGTTATGTAGGTGTTATAGTGTTTTACATGTTGATTTCAAGTCTGTGTTTAGTTTTTGCTCTAGCACATCTAGTTTTTGTGATGAAGCTAATTATATATTGCATGCTATTTGTTACAATTAGCCTAAGCGTATTACAAGATTTAATGAAAGCTGTCTGTATTATTATGTTAAAGACGGCATTAACTGCATTTGATTTCAGCTGTTATCATGCCTAGAATCTGTTTTAATTGTCCAGACAGTTTGTTATATATGTGGTTTATTCGCAACGAAAGCACAATTAACGCAGATCTTAAGATATACAAATTGTATTGTACTTTGGCTGTCCATTTGGTGAAAAGGATAAATCCTGGGCTGCACATGTCAAATGTTCCAGTTGTCCCAACAGACTACATGACTGGCTGAATCAGCGAAAGGCAGCAATGCCATTTGCAACCCCGATGGTGTGTAGGGAACCACAATACCATCTCAACAATTGAACTAAAACTAAGCACAAAATTGTATGTATATCCCAGCCCGGATTCTGAAATCAGGCCTGCTCCTCCTGATGATTCATTGCCTGTTCCTGTACTGCCACATGATGGACTTGTTTTCTGTAGAAGCTGATGAGGAATACTGTGAAGATGCAGCTGGTTACAATCCATAATTATCTGATCCTAATTACGTGGCAGGTGAAGATTCAGAATCAGTTTCTTTTACACAAGCATAGCTGATCTCGTTCATGATCTAAATCTATTCAAAGACAAAGTAGAACTTCTTGCTTCAAGGCTTAAATAGAAGCATTTGCTTGCAAAGGGTGTTACTGTAACTTACTACGGAAAATGAAATCGTAACTTGACAACATTCTTCACTGCTGACGGCTCACTGTGCTGTTGTCATGACATCAATGGACTCTTAAACGGTTTCTCACAAAAAGCATGTTCAATCTCAACGCTGTCTCTTCATTAATTCCTCGGAAAGAACCTTGAAGGCAGTACTACTGCAAAATGGCAAATCCAAACCAAATATACAGATTGTCAATTCTGTTCATCTAAAGGAGTCCTATGGCACCATGAAGATACTGCTTAAAGCAATGTGGTATAAAACCAGTGGAACATCTGTGGTGATCTAAAGGTCACTGGCATGTTGATAAGAATGCAATTAGGATTCATCAAATACTGCTATTTCCTTTGCCTCTGTAACAACTGATCTACTGAGGAATATTATGTCAAGCGGTCAGGCAGAAAAGAGATTCCTATGAGCCAGGAACAATCAGTGTAAAGTTTCTATCTCTGGTTGATCCACATAAAACATCTCCATATCAAGCTTGGCTTGATGAAGGACCTCGTAAAGGCCATTTGTAAAGCAAACACACTGTGTTTTCAGTACCTGCACTGCAAAAATGAAGCAAGGGATATTTATAAGTTCACAGATCAAGTCTGTTTTGCAAGATGATGGTTTTAAACAATCTCTCTCAGCAGCTGAGCTAGACGATTGGAAGGCATTCAAGTGGCTCTGTGAAAACTTTCTGGGTAGCCATATGTCTCCTGCATACAAGGAAGGAGTTGAGAATCTACTTGATTAATACCAGAATCTGTGCTGTCGCAGGTCATTAAAAACAGATGCGAGTACAAGAAGTGTAGAGTTCTTTCCAGAAAATATTGGTATGGTGAGTGACGAAAAAAGTAGAATGTTTTCACCAGTACATTCAATTAATGGAGCACTGCTACCAACATATATATACCCATATACACACATATATATGTCAATGTTAATTTATTTATATAGCACATTTAAAACAACATAGGAATGCTTTGGCCAAAGTGCTTTACAATAATAAAAGAAAAAACATTCAATTAACATAAATAACATAAATAAAAATAAAATAAATGAACATAAATAAAATAATAAATAGAAGTAAGGTTACATAATCACAACGAGGAAACCATCGGTATTACTGAAGGTCACGGAATGCAAGTGAATAGAAATGAGTCTTTAGTCTTGTTTTGAACAGTTCAATTATAGACGACTCCTTTATGTAATGAGGTAAAGACTTCCACAGGCGAGGAGCAGCAGCTGCAAAAGCCCTGTCCCCCCTTAGTTTTACACACTGACCAGAAGATCTAAGCACTCTAGATGGCTGGTGTAAAGCACACAATTCAGATTAATAGGCAGGAGCAAGCCCATGTAAAGATTTAAAAACTAGCAACAAGATTTTAAAATCAATTCAAAAACTGACAGGCAGCCAGTGTAAAGAAGCTAATATCGGAGAAACAGAATCAGACTTTCTTGCCCCAACCAGAAAGCGAGCGGCAACATTCTGGACCAATTGTAACCTGCGTATCAGGGATTTGCTAATCCCAGAATACAGCGAGTTGCAGTAATCAAGGCGAGAAAAGATAAAAGCATGAGTAGCTTTCTCAAGATCCCTAGAAGATAAAAAAGGCTTGATCTTACCTAAAAGACGAAGCTGGAAAAAGCAACTCTTGACTACAGAATTAATATGTTTCTCAAAAGAGAGGTTACTGTCAAAGATAACACCAAGATTGCAGACTTGAGGCACCTCCATTTTATTTTGATTCAGATCAAGAAAATTATTAGCCATCCAGGATCTTAGTTCAAAAAGACAGTTGTGCAGTTGATTCATTGCAGACGGGAATATAAAACTATGTACCATCAGCATAGCAGTGAAAAGAAAAGTTACATTTCCTAAAAAATAGCTCCAATAGGGTGAAGGTTTATAGAGAATAAAATAGAACCCAAAATGGATACCTGAGGAACACCACATTTAAGAGGTGCAGTAGACGAAAAAGAGGAATTTAAGTCACTGAAAAGTGTCTACCAATTAGATATGACCTGAACCAGTTAAGAGCAGCCCCTTTAAGCCTAACAAGATGTTCAAGCCACAACAGAAATATCTCATGGTCAATAGTGTCAAAGGCAGCAGACAGGTCAAGGAGGACAAGGACTGTAGCGCCACCCGAGTCAGTAATAATAGATATGTCATTGAATAGTTTAAGAAGGGCCGTCTCAACACCATGATAACACTTAAAGCCAGATTGGTAGATCACAAATAAATTATTGGAGTTAAGGTGATCAACCAATTGATTATAAATAATTCTTTCTAATATTTTAGTCAGAAATGGCAATTGGGAAATCGAGCGAAAATTGGCTAAAACTCCAGGATCTAATTCAGCCTTGTTTAGACAGGGACGCACTGCAGCATGTTT